>NC_038241.2:33193357-33228954 GCF_000004515.6 Glycine max
GAAAAACAATTAAAATCCACATGAAGTATAGAAGACATCGAAAAATTGTAGAGGAGCCTCTTCATTCTAGAAGACTTCCTTGCACACCAAATTAATAAAACAAAACAGATGAAAGATTGAGGGTATTTAGCTTTAATAAAGGATTATTGTCCCCTCTTACCTCATATCGGACAAAATACACACTATTCGAGAGGTAATTTTTGTAGTGGTGATATGTGTTACAGAATAGTATTAATAGTTGCTTATTTGAGTCATTAACAGTTACATATTTGAGTGATTTGTTTGTGCTTAAAAAATTATTTATAAAAAAAGATTTATCTTTCAGAAATTTTTATATTATGCCAGTACTAATATGTGTTTATTAGTTGCAATCATAGAAATTTTTTTTAAATAAAAGTCTGTTTTAAACTTATTTGAATATGATTATTTTGATTTTTTTTCACAAAATTACAATAAAGAACCTTAAAAACACTTCTAAAGTAGCATGTTTGTTTAGAAAGAAAAAAAAGTAACTTTTTTAAATATTAAAAATGTAAAATAGATAACAATGACTCAATAATAATTAAACAATTTTTATTTAACACAATTGTTTAATATAATAATATTTTTTAAAAATACATCATAAATAATTAAATATTTTTGTTGATAAGGATTATATTAAATATTTATATATTAAAAAGCCAATTGGATTTTAATTCGTCGTCTACTCATTAGTTTAAACGACCACTCCAAGGCTAGTAGATTTTTGTATCATGCTACTGAATTGAGGTGGCATTCGTTCATGTACAAAGTGACAGTTTTGTCGTTCAATTTATAATATTTTTTTTGTGTGTTTGTAAATATGATTCTTCTCTCTGATTAGCTTGAGTTTCGTGTATATATAGAGTGACAGTTTTGTCTCTTCCATTAGATACTGCTTTTTTTTTTTTTTTTAATCTAATTTCTTTATCGTATTGGTATGGACTTCGTGTTCATACAGAGTGGCAGTCTTGTATCTTCCATTTGAAACTGTTTTTTTTTGTTTTGTACTTTTTGTGTGTTTTTAATCTAATTTCTTTATTGTATTATCATGGGCTTTGTGTACATACAGAGTGACAGTCTTTTCTCTCCTATTTGAAACCACTTTTTTCGTGTTCTTAATCTGATTTCCCTCTCTTCTATCCATGTAATTATTTGGTTAAGCATGTATAGATAACATCTCAAAATAAGAAAAAACTTTTTTTTTCTAATTTTGATTCTAAAAAAATTTACCCAAACATCTTAAAATGTTTTAAGTACTTTTTTTTCACATAAAAAGATATTCTTTTGAAAAGTAATTTTTAACAAAATACATTAAAGCCGTTAGAATTGATATAGCTAGGATCCGTTTGTAAGTTTATTTTTTAAAAATAAATATTTTTTTTATAAAATAAGCACTTTTCTATCTTTTTTATATATGTTTATCTAAATTACTTTTTAAAACAGTATTTTGATTTATTTTTTTAAAGCAAACCTCATCTATGGCTTAAAAAAATATTTTTTTAAATAACTTTTTATAAGTTTAAATAAACTGATCCATAAGCTATTCGATCCAATTCAAGCTTGTTTTCTATAAGTCAAACCCACAAAGCCTATTTTTTATTTGAGTTACAAAATAGTTGTCTAAATTTGACCAAATCCTAATTTTACAATTGGCATGATTGGATAACTTGAATTAAATCAAAGAAAATGTAAAAAAATTAAAGGCTTAATTATATTTTTTATTCTCTGGTTTTATGTTTTTTGTTAAATTTTGCTCCAACAAAGTAATCTAACGTAACTTACCTCAAATTTTAAAATTTTTTGTATACTTTACCTAAATAACTTTTGAGAAATGATCGTCTTACGCTAATATACAAATCAAATCACTCTTGGCTAGCTTTAATAACTTTTTACTAAATAAATTTATTCTAAAATCTACCGTTTGAGTAAAAGTGTTTATAATGAAAGTTATATTTACAAAATTTGAAATGAATTAAAAATCATTTGACACTTAGTTAATATACATAAAAACTTCATTATTTTTGTCGTTGATATATATATATATATATATATATATATATATATATATATATATATATATATATATATATATGACTTATCTTTCTAAAGCATCAATTGCTTTTGATAGGACTAGCTAGCCCACCTCTTGTACCAGACTACAAGCTAATGCTTTTCCTTTTTGCTTTGATCATAAAATTCCTCGTCGCCGTTCTTCCACTCACCAAAGTTAGTATTTCTTAGAGTTGGTAGTTCGATTGCATTTTTCCTGAAATACAGAAATGACATTTTAATTTTTTACATTATTTATTTATACGGTAAATATTTAAGAAAAAACATAAAAGGTTTTTTTTTTTAACATTTTGATGTTACAAAATGTTCTTACAATCTTTTCAGAACCTACCTAGTGCAAGGTAACTAAAAGAGTCTTTAGATATAGATATGTGAAGGTGATGTTTTGATAGCTATGGGTTGTAATTCTAACATAAGAGAGTAAACGTTAGAGGGTAATAGTACTTGGCTATTGGGTACTTAGTACATACTAGTATAAGAGAGATATAAATAATAAATAATAATATAACAGTAGTCAAGTATTCGAAGTGAATATTTAGTACTAATATAAGAGAAGTATTAAAGGATGAGATAACAATATTTAGATATTTGATGTGATTGAGTACTTGATATCATCATAATCCTTCCTGGAAGGATAAAGTAATAATGATGTTCAAGAATTTAACATAATTAAATACTTGACCGATTGACCGATTTAGAGAATGTGTTTCAATAATTTAAAGGTTTTACTAGAGTATTTTGGTCTAGTTAATACCCTCACGCTATAAAAGATATTTTAAGAATTATATTATTTTATAAAGATAAAATTAATTAAATTTATTTATATTTAAGGCTAAGATAAAAAGATGATTTTTTTCATACATATATATATATATATATATATATATATATATATATATATATATATATATACGGAGAGAGAGGGAGTACACCATTAGTTAAAAAAGTGAGAGAATGTGAGCAATGACCAATTATTCTTCTGGGGAGAGAATCCAATTGCATTGACTGCTTAAAATGTATACTGTATTAATTAGTTCCTTGAGAATAAGCTGCTTACATGCCTCATGATACATGCATACTTGTGATTGAAATTCGCTGGTTCATAAGCTTATTTCAGTACACTTTATTATAAAAATAAATTATTTTTTTTAAAAAAATGGTCATACATTACTTTTATAATTTGAATAAAATATTTTAATTCTTAATTTAAATAATTATATAATAAAATAAAACCTCAATAAAGTAATTCTATAAATACACTTATAAAGGCCCCTGGTTCAGTCCAAGAGCCAGTGAGTCTCACAGAAGAAGATATGTAGTCATATCATAGCTGCTGACTTAGGAATAGAAAAAGTAGAAGTTGCTCCTTCCAATGCCAAAAACAGAGGTATCATGGATGTACGATTGAAGTAGTGGAGTGTGAGTGGCAACGTCAGTTAATATTTGAATCACTCATCAACTTGTTCGTCAAATTCTATCATCTTCTTTCCTTCTTTCTATATGCACTTTGACTGGACCACAAGTGCTGTCGCCTGTATTTCGTACTTCTTCGAAAGTTTTCTATTTTTTTGTTCTTTTCATTGGTTATTCATGTCTCTCAAATTTTGAATAAGCCAATCATTATTTCATTTATTCGGATGGAGAATTGCCCCTACTAATTTCAAACAAATCTGAAAAAATAGAACTACTACTTCGTGTTGGTTTGAAAAGCAAATTTTTATTAATTTTTTAAATAATTTAATGTATTAAGCATACACTTGTATATATAATGTTTTTTATTCTCTATCATATTTAAAATTTTCCAATAATATTTTTTTGAATTATTAAGAAATAGACGTTATTAATTCTATTCATTTATGCCTCCCAAATTTTTTTTTCTATTCATTTATATTGACTCATAGCTAATGAAACTTGCATATATAGATATAAAAATTAAGCAATAAAACACTAGTTTTCTTTCTTTCTTTCTTTCTGGAAATAAGGTTTTTCATAACCTAAAATTATGAAACTAATCTTCAAAACGCACATATTACTAAAATGAATTTTATCTCTTTTAACAAAAAAATTTCATACACATAATCAAAAATCAAATCTCTATTAGTATGTTTAAGGAACCCAATCAATCGCCAACTATTATGAACCTTGTTGGTAAAACTCTAATTCATATTTACATCCAATAAATATATAACATTTCATAAGTGAACCTAGTCAATAAACTTGCACCTCCCTTTATTTTTATATGTTAACTTAGAAGTATAATATATAAATTATGAAATATAATTAACATTTTTATTTATATTAATTTCTTAACTTTCATATGACCATTATTATGTTTTTATTTCGTAAAAATATAAAGATATATAATTAAAAAAAATAATTAATATTACCTTAAACTTCTAAAAACTAAAAAAATATAAACAAATTTTACTTTTAAATGTGAACACATAAAAAGAAAAAAAAACATCCAAACTATTTTTTTTTATTCATAGGAATAAAAAAAATATATATCATAGAGTAAGCAATTGAGCTATACATCCTTTATAGATGCTAATAGGAAAAAAGAAAAAGAAAGAATTATGTACTTAACATATCCAATTTAAGAGTTGAGCAATCCTTATAATTAAAACCAAATTATTATACTCACTAAAAACAAATTAAACCAGGCTGTCCTTGAATAATTAGATTAATTATCAATGCGTATGTTAGTACGTTCAAGTAACACAGAAATGTTTCCTCGTAAAAAAGTAATAAGAAATTTTATAATTTGAAATAAAATCTTAAATCTTAAGTTTTATTTTTTATGACAGAAATCTTAAGTTTTATTTTCTTAAATAAGTTTCTTGATTTGACCTAAATTAATCAAAATTTAGTATGATTTCTAGACACTAGAGTACAAGATCAGATAACAAAGAATTAAGTGGATTTGGAGGGTCATGACTGGGACAACCGAAACATGCATAATCCTTTTAGACTAGCTAGGCTAGCCATGAAAATGGAGCCTCCACGTGAGCAAAATGTCATCCCTGACCCTGACCCTATACTTTAGTACAAGGCTTTTTATTTTCATCACCTTTATCGATCTTTCTGGACCACTGTAATATTCTTCTCTTCAGGAGCTTTGTTCTTGATTGATTAATGTTATGTGCTTATATAATCTCTATATAGTACGTGGAGTGAAGTATTCTTTCAAGGGATAAGACTATAAGACCAGAGCACGTACGTCTTCAACCTAATCCCGTCTTTTCTTATCCATTAATCTAATGGCAGAGAAGCAAGGAGCAAAATTCGGGCATCATCAAATGACTAGCTTTTTTTTAACTCCTCATAGGATTGATAATTTAAGTTTCAATTTGTTTCATATAATATTATTAGATTTCAAAAAATTATAGAAGTGTAAATATATATTCTCATATTTGTTTATTAGAAGGTAATCAAAAAATAAATATTTTGAAACATAACTCATTTTCTAGAAAATAATATTGTACATGTTTCTCCATTTTTCTATTATCATGTAAAGGAGTTGAAATCTTACATTTTCATGGAAATGTTTAAATAATTTTTCATTTTTTTCTTATTCAACCTCATTTATTTATTCAACATTTTTATTTTTATATTAAAATAAATTCAAAAACATTCACATGAATTAGAAATATGTACCAAACATCTTTGATGGAAATAACATATCCAAAAATATTATTTTCAGAAATATAATCAAATTTGTGAAACAAACATCCCCAAAAATTGATGCCTTTGCTAAGGATGAGATAAATGAAGATAAGTCCACCGAGAAAGAGAAAAAAACAAGATAAACAAAGATAATATAAGAGAATAAATTCACAAACTTAACTAAAATCATTTTTGTACTGTAAATTTATACATAACTTTTTCCTTAATTATATTTTTAGTTCCTAAAATTTAGAAGAATTCACTTTTGGTACCGATTTTTAAAAAGATAATTTTTTAATACGATTTTTAAAAAAGATTTTGAAAAAATCATTTTAATCCCTCAAATTTACTTAACTTGTATTTCATTTTTGGTTTTTTAAATCACTCAATTAAAGCCATTTCTTAAAAGATGATGTTATTAAGATTGGTGATGATAAACTATTATAATTTTTGGCTTAGCTAATAATAGTTTGTTTTTTCTTCCTTTCTTTTCATTTTTAAAAAATTTCCAAAATTGTATTTGCATTTTCTAGATTTAAAAAGTTTTTTTTAATTTGTTTAATCGACCAACCTACCGTAGGTTGAGAACAAGTCATTGTTTTTTTTTTCATCAAAAAAGTAAATTAGATTGAGTTGAGTACTCACTTTTTTCTCAACTTGTGATGAGTCAGTTTAAAAAATTAAGTTGACTTACTTTTGACACTTATATTCAACCTTCACTTCGACAACTATATTCAACCTAGACTCAAATTCTTAAGTTAATAAATGCTTCAAATGGTAATTTGGGTGGTTAAAATTAAGAATGGTTACCTTAGGGAGAGTATCATTGCTATTTATGGATATGAACTTAAGGAGGATTGGATTTGGAAAAAATGCTACTTAAACCAAATAGTTTTCCAAAGATAAGTTAAAATTTGAGAGTCTTTAATGGTGGACAGAATATAATATAATTTTATTGTAATCATACATATGTTTGATGCACCAATAAAACATGATTTGCTAATATATGTCTATCTTAATTATCTTATCAATGCAATGTATTTTTTATATGAAAGAAAAGTTGAGGTAAAAAGTAATTAATAAAATAATGGTTCTCTCTCACCACCCTTAATTTTATTGTCATCAATCATTACCATATCACAATTATCACCTTATTGTATTATTAATTATCTTCATCGTTATTATTATTATTGTTTATCATGATTATGGTCAATACATTATTGTTATTATCTCATTAGGTTGTTATCTCATTTTTATATTTTATTATATTACATTATATCCAGAACACCAAACTCACTCTTAAATGATTGTGATTTGGTAGGATTGATAGTTAAAAAGTACCCAAAGTCTTTTGCTGTAAGTAATATGTGGATAATGAGACTTTATTATATGTTGCTCATATTTTGGTAAGTTTTTTGAAATAAAATGATATGTTGGTGCTACTTTAATTAACAATCTTAGGGATAGTATGATGTACCTTAATCAAATACGAGATTGATCTTAATTCAAGAGATACTAAAATCTACTTGTTAAACCAATTTCATCCAGATTAGCTATAGACCTTCTTAAGGCCAACTCCGAAACACCAATTTTCAAAGACTAATTTAAGAAAAATTATCACTCATGAGAATGAAATTGTAAGCTCTCTATATTTATTATTGTGCCTTTAGAAAAAGTATTCGCTGAGTGGGGGGAGAGTCTTTCCATCTAGTCATCTCATTATACATAAATCACTATATATGCAGCGATATGTGAAGTATATACCGATCTCTTTTCTTAATTAATTTTGATGAAGTAATATTAAAGATAATAATTATAATTATTTCAAGATCTATAGTATATAGATTATTTGTCAGCCAGCTATGTTTTTTGTCTTGCCGACTGGCTGTCTGTTGCCAAAACTGAAAAGATTTGAGTACCTCAATTTTCATTCTTCGAATAATGAATACACTGTAACGTTGGACAGGACGCACAAAGTCTTGTCTTGCTTACCTTGTTGGAAGCCATCACTGTAGTCTACTACTTGATTGAGGTATAGACTATAGACTTTCATATTTAAAGGCCCATTTTGGAACATTTGCTTTTGTATACCATTTAGGGTAGAGTCCGTAGTTATAAGGTTAACTAGAGAAAAAAAAGAAGAAAAAGAATTGTAAATTCAGTTTTTTTACTAAAAATATTAATAAATTATCGAATAATATTAGCCTTTATAAAAAAAAATCCCAACACCTGTTATACAATTAGACATTTTTTTTTATTTCTCTCTTTCTATTATACCATAATACTTATGATATCTATAATTTTTTCTCTTTTTTATCTCTATTTCTCTATCTCTGTAGTTATGTAATAGTATTTGAGTGTCTATTAATTTTTTTCTTTTCGGGTTTATATTTATGCAGCGCAAAGCACGGGAACATCCATACGGAACATAATCAAGCACGTAGAAGAAGAATCAAGAATGACTCATCAAATCTTTACATATATTGAATTCCCCGGCCCACCAATATGGTGTACATATATATATATATATATATATATATATATATATATATATATATATATATGGGAATTACTCCTTGGCTCTCAGATGGGAAAATACTTCGAATTAAGATAAATAACTAAAACCCCTCTTGATGACTGGGTTAATTAAAGGTTTTAGTGTCACTGTCACTCTTGAGGGTTGAATCTGTTGCAAAGATTGGTGATACGGTCGGTAACGTACAAAGAAACACGAGCAGGGTTTGATTTGTTACATTTGTTGACGGGAGAGAGAGAGAGAGAACAGGACTGGAGAACAAGAGAAAAAAAGAAAATGAATCCTAGTATCAATCATGAAATTCATATGTTTTAGATCAAAAATCATGAAGTTCATCAGGTTTTTTTTTTACATGAACTTCATGATATAAAAAAAAAACTACATTCAATGAACTTCATATAATAAATTTAACTTAAGAATATGTTTATATATCACATCATAGCTTAAGAGATTTGATATAATATCTGAACTATATATTAATTAACAAACCATTCCAATAAAAATTAAAGAAAACTAAACTCAAAATATAATACAATTAAAATCAAACAATGATATTTATAATGATTAAGATAACTTTTGTGTTGATAAAAAAAATATAACTTTTGTTATTAGGACAGAGTAAAATAGAACAATTCTGTAATTTTATTTTATCTTTTTTAATTCAGTTGCTTACTGAAACTAAAATGTTATTCTGTAACCACAAGTGTCATTTTATTTAATTTTTTAAAATGTCATGGAATAGAACTAATATGTTATGAATTATTTTTATTCAAACACATTTACTAAACGTCGTCTAAATGTATATTTATTTAGGTTTAGATTAGATACAATCTACTTTTAAAATAAAAAAAAAAGATTAGATACAATCTTTATTTTTTCAATTAAATAATTGAGGTGATTATAAAATACGATGATTAATCGATTATCATAACAAATCAATCTTTATCTCCAATTCTCTCCTTTATGCTCTACTTTAGCTTGGAGTCAAATCACACGCCTAAGTGATAAGTGATTCTCATCCATCTCATCAAGTGTATAGCATACTGCAGAGATAGATATTCTTTGCATAAACTTCTACATCAGAATATGGTTTTCAAAAACGGTAAGATATACATTAAGGACATGCTACCGCCTCCACGTGAATGTCACGTGATGTAATTTCATATGTCTCTGTAGCAATGTCACCGCGTTTGATAGTCCTGTAATAGCCGACAGATTCATCATGATCACGGTTTTTATAAATTGATGAATTCATGCAATTTATAATCTAACCATTGAAATCATTGTTTAACAGCTTTTTCACCTAAAATGTTACATACATTATTTAAAGGGACAACATCATGTGCAGTTATTTTATGAATGTGGATATATATGATCCACACCCAAATAATAAGCAACATCTTCCAAACACTATAGGGTTAAGATCTCTTTTGGGTTTTAGAGCGAAGAGACACATTTTGGCACGTAATAAGATGAACATGCCATGCCAATTAGTATTTGTTACTACGTAATAATAATTTCTTTGAAGATTCTGAAATCAGTCACGTTGCTTGTCCTCTATAACTACTTTTTCATCAATTTTAATTTCATTCTGAGATGATATTTTAGCTTTTTAAATTAAATATGATTGATGGTCTTCTTGGCTGCTTCTGATAGCATGTTAGTGGATGGAAATTAATGCTCTAGATTGCTTTTAGCTTTCATTCTCCACCATTATGTAATCCACTTGGGGGGTTTGATTGATTATGACAATTACAATAGTAATAATATTATTATCATGCATATAAAATGGTTTCAATAGATTGATTTTATTGGTATGGAAGTTTAGTGGGTCTCTTTCTTCACAAATCTCCTTCCACTCAGCGTAGATTGTCCTTTTATTCAACCAAAAATGAACTTAATTATTGGGGGTCATGTTATATTCTATTCTCTTATCGCATAGAAGAGAATTCCATATTCGCTTTCATAATCTTGCAAAAAAAAAAAGTTAGGCAAGGAGAAAGTAATTTATGTCGAATAAATTAAATCATTATTCTCATGCATTTTTACTCTTGAGATTAATAAATTTTAAAAAAATGTTAATTTTTAATTTTATAGACAATATTCAGTTTTAATTACTATAAAACAATAGTTAAAAAATAAAAATACTAAAATAAATCAGTTTTTAAAATTAGAACGGGGTGATTTTACTCACTCGTATAATCCAATTTACTCACTTTGTATAAGTAGAAGGAACAGAGAATAAGAGCATAGAAATTATTATGGAATAACGTTGATGAAGAAAATAAGTTGAAGAAGACAAGTTTTGTTAGTGCTGGAGACTGTTGCATCATCAAGTGGATGACAAGACAGAGACGACTAAACGAAACATGTCAAAATCATTTGACACTCGCTATTTTTGAATGCGTTTTTTTTACCCATGAAAATGACTCCACGATCAACCCAATTGCAATGGGTGATATTCATAAAGGATTTTGCCCAGAATTCGTTTAACCCACTAAGGTCAGCACAGAGCCGCAACACAGTATTGGGGGGTGGGGGGTTTGGATAATAATTTTCATAAAGTCTTCAATTTTTCTTTTTTATTGTTGTTTTTGTATAAACAAGAAAAAAAAAACACTAAGAATTGGTTTGGCTGCTCTATTTTTTATAGGAAATATCAATTTATATTATTTTTAAATTATTATAATTTTATATAAAATATTTTTTATTTATCTAAATATTAAATAATAATTATATTATTTAAAGAGTAAATAACCAATTTAATCTCTAAAATTTAAGAAAGTTTTTCAAAATTATAATTTGTTACTCATTTTAGTTCAAAATTACATGCATTATGACTTAAGTGATAGTATTAAAATATATGTTATGGGACAAAATAATAATAAATAATTAAATTTAGAGACTTGGATTATATATTCGACGACTTTTCCGAATTCATTAAATATAAGGACTACGATGACAGCGCGAAAAACAATTTAATAGACTAAATTGGCCATTTAATTTTATTTAAATTATTTCTGTTAAATCTTGGCAAAAATAAATAAAAATAAGAAGGTTTTTTTTCACGGAAAATAAAAAACAATCTGTATATTTCATTAATTCGTATATAACTTAAATGCAGTATTAAATAAATTTGGATTAATCTAGAATTTTATGAGTCATATTATATAGGAAGTTAAGGCTTGATTTTAGATGAAATTATAAAATTATTTAATATAAAATTATTAAATGATGTAAGAATAAATGTAACTCAGTTTAGGATAAATTGATTCCTCTTTCCTGTTTCTTAATATTTTAATTTATATGTATTTAGGAATCTTTTGATCAAGAATATATCCCGGAAAGTCTGGCAGAGCAGGCTTTGGTTTGGTTTGACTCGAATACAGAACCTCCAAAACCTCCACTATGAAGTGGTATGTATTGTGATCATTATTACAAAAGTAGCACAATAATTCAATCAAAATATATATAGTATCTAATCCACAAACTGAATCTGTTTCTTCAAGTTATTTTATCATATTTGACAATAAAATTTACCTCATTTTAAAATGTATCATATTTTAAGTATCTAAGAATCTCTTTGAAGATTTGGTAAAGTGGACAGAATATGATGCCAGAGCAAGGATAAATAGAAGAAAACAAATTAAGAAAAAGAGATAAATCAACTTTATTAAGAGTTGAGCAATGCAAGTTTTCCATCATCAAACAAAGACAGGAGAGATAGAACTCAGGAAAATATAGTTTTTAAATTCTTATCATTCGATATAAGCTTTCATCTGTAAAAAAAAAAAAAGATGTAAGCTTTCACGCTAAACCTGACAGGTGCTGTTTGTTATAATCAGAGTAGTGATTTGCATACCTTTATCGTTCCTACATTCCATTAAAGTTTGTACGCGTTGCCGGAATTAGACTGGATCAGTTAATTATTAAACTGCAACTTTGGATCTGTTCTTGTTAGTTCAATACAGAATAGATCAATAGAGCTTACGAGAGTTGAATCAACTGGCAGGATCAAAATACATCAATTCAAAGGTTTTGAATCTCTATATATCAATACATGATAGCCATAAATGCAACTCTCTTAAGCTCTATTGATCTATTCTGTATTGAATCAACTTCCTAAAACATCATGTATTGAATCAACTTTGGCAGGATCAAAATACATCAATTCAAAGGTTTTGAATCTCTATATATCAATACATGATAGCCATAAATGAAGCTAGACATAATCTTGATGAGATTTTTTCCAAAAACTTCCTAAAACAAAGAAGAATATACATCGTACATATATATATATATATATATATATATATATCCTTTTTTATCCATTGTGATGTCAAAACACGTCGTCATCGCTAACCAAATGGCTTTCTTAACCATAAATTAATGTGTCCGTGTTGTTACTAATGTTATGGACTTACATAAAAGGATTCACAGTAAAAAAAAAAACAATTTAGATGTCATAACCAAGTCAGCTCTATCATTCTATGTACACCCAGTAATTTAAGGGTATGTTTGGAGATGCGTTGGACCCATGTTGAACGGGAAAATCATACTTTCTAGAGCAAAAATGTCAAAGCAATTATATTGTACTTTTCATAAGTTCATCTGAAAGTCCGTTGACGTTAGATTTAACTGTTTTTCAAACACACTAAATCATTGGCTACCATTTGGTGGTGTAGAATTAGAAATAGTCACCAAATGTGAATGAGGTGAAGGTGGAGGAGGCACATTCTTGAGCAAAGCATCATCATCTTCTGATATATCCTCCTGCACCTCATGCTTGCTCTTATAACTCCCATCACTTCTAATATCCTCTAACATATCCAACACTTCTGCCATAGAGGGCCTCACATCTTTAGAACTCTGCAAGCACTGAAACGCCAACTCAGCCACATCGCTGATCATTTTCCTCACCTTGAAATCCGTCTCAAACCCTAGAGTAGTGTCCACAATCTCATGCAATGCCCCACTTTGTATCTTCTTAATGGCCATGTTGGACAAGTTTATCTCATGCCTACGTCTCGAGATATCGACCGCAGGCATTGATGATATAAGCTCAATCAGCACAACTCCAAAGCTACACACATCACTCTTATCAGTGAGTTGGTAATACTCATTGTACTTTCAGGATCCACATAACCTGGAGTCCCTTGTGGCACAGTGGAAACGTGTGTGGCGTGCGTTGGGAAAAGAGGCGAGAGGCCAAAATCCGCTACTTTCACACTAAAGTGATTGTCGAGGAGAATGTTATTCGTTTTCACGTCTCTGTGGATGATTTCAAGGGCCTGGAGATACACATGTGCACTAGCAGTCTCTATAGCAATGTTCATTCTTGTGATATGTATTCAAGTTATAGAAGTAATTAATAATACTTGATTACATGTTATATAAAGATTAGTCTAATTCCTCGAACCACCTAATAAATTTAATAAATTTTTCATGAGTAGGCTGACCCTAATGGGTTCAAGCACACAAATATTAACTCTTGTTCAATAAAATATCAATTTGGTTCTTGAGACCAGGAAAACATCAATTTGATCCATAAAATTAGTACTATATACTGGTTAAGTTTCTCTTTGTGAGCCAAGTTGAATGGTGGTGTTTTGATTACCTTCGCAGTTGAGCTTATATTGCTTGTTGCTGGCACATTAACTGGGTCTGTTCCCTCCCCAGAAAGAGTAGAATATGGAAATTTGTCCGCAGTTGTATGGCTTGCTACACTCTATATGCTTGGTGGTGTTATCTTCAGCACTAATGGATGCTGTTAAGAAGAAGAATATTGATATAAGGAATAAGAACCTCATATGAACATTATTATCATTATCCATAAGCAAGTTAGCCATAGAAGAAGCACAAGAAGATGAGAAATGATTCAAATGAAACAAGGGTAGGTATACAATATGAGTGATTGTTGTACATGACGTGGTTCTTTTTTAATGTTCACTTTATCGTTTGACTTTTTCATTTTTTTCAATAGCGGCTAGCTGAATTTGACAAGCTCCGTTTCTTGTTCCAATCCTGGTCTTCGTTATGAACCTTCAACCCTGGTCACTTCGAAAGCTTAATTAATTAGAAGTTTGATTATATATTTCTGTTTTGTTTTGTTTTGTTGTGTATGTACACACCGAAATTCACACATTTCAATAGATATGCAAATATTTCAAAGCTGTATCTGAACTTTCACTACACACTTCTTTGAAGATTAGAGGATTGAATTACACTTATGTTTCTAATGAAGTAATGATGATGTTGATCTAAATAAATACTTTTATCACATGTTGACTTGTCATCAAACTTTTCAAATTAAGGAAACTGCAACCCGGCTTTGTGAGGTATTGAATACCAAAGTTTTTAAGTATTATTTTCTGAAGTTTGACATTTTATTATTATATCAGAATCAGATGATGATATCGGTTGACAAGAGCGATCTGACCAATGTAATATATAGATGATATATGATTCGTGGATGCATGTATTGGTTTGACAAAGTCAAATGTATTAGCCATTTCAAATTCCTAACTAAGCAAATGGACAGTTAAAAGGTTAACTAATTAAGGACGAATCAAATTCAACATGCCGATTACCAGATTACAAATCAAGGATACACTTTAGAGTAAAGGTTACAAATTGGAAGCACTTACCACCTGTAGAAAATTCTCTTCACGTGACTTTTCTCCTTAGTTTTATTTATTTATTTATGTATCTTTATGTCCAAAGATGACTTTACTCAATGAATTTAATTTATTTTAAATATGATTTTTGTTTCTGCAATATAACATTTTTTTTCATTTTTCGAACTGTAAGTTCTTTTCTTTTAGGAATCATTTCTAACATTTTCAATAATTTTAATTTTAATTTTTAGTCAATGTAGTCAATGAAAACAAGTTTTCACTGACTCTTGGTAGATACAGGGAAATTTGTTTTCAGTATGATATGGGAGTGTCTTAGTAGTATTTTCATCATTTGGAGGTGTGAATAGTAATGCCCTCCTTTGTCTCATTGAAAATTGTTTTGGATAATAAATGTCGAACAAATGATTGCTAAAGTGAGTTTTTTTAAAAAAAAAATATAGATTCGTCCCAAACAACAACAGGCTTGAAGGTTGAAACTGACAAATGAAAATACATTGGACTCTGGGAAGTAATAATAGTGTTTGGTACTTGATATTTACACCAACAATTTTGTACACCCCTGTATCCCCTTTCTATCCCTCACTTGCCCATTATATCATTTTTCTTAAAGAAGCACGTCCCATTTGCTTTCTAAAAATACATTTATGCAATTACATATACCTATTATGAAAATGCATCTCTAAAACTATGGTTTATAGTTTCAGAGATATATATATATTATTTTTTTACAATAAAATATCACTTAAGAATTAACATGATTGATGAAAAAAAAAAGATGATAAATGTTTATCTTATACCTATATTTGTTAGTCATGTTTTCATCTTATCATTAGTATTCTTTAAATCCTATTTAAAATTTTATTTTCATCTTATCTTTATTATTCTTTAAACCCTAATTTTAAAATATCTTCATCATATATTTATCATATAATAGTGCATTTTCATCATTATTATACAATATTTTGTGTTTTCCTTCATCTTCATCTGACGGTATGTTTCAAGGTACATTCATCATTAACTTCATTGATGTAGACTTAGGATTAGAAAATGAATGAATGCACCTAACTTAACTTAAATTAATTTAAAAAGTACTACTCCAGTGGAAAAAAACAATAATCTCCAACGCATAAGTTAACTTGAATAAATAAGAATTGAAATTTACAATTTTTGTAATTTATAAATAAATTCTTATGTTATTAGCAATTCATCTCTTGTATTAGGAAAAAGGAAACAAAGATCCTAATTTATTCAAAGTCTAGCAAGGAGGTAAGTAAAATATGATTAAGTTATTTTCGTCAAAAATTAAACTTGTATTCAAATAATTTAACTTTAATTTCAGTATATTAATAGTTTGTGTGCAATCAATTGATTCTTCTATCAGTATCTATGTTCTTCGTGTCGTAAGTCTTAACTCTCAAGTCAATTTCCAAACGATCCACGCCAGCTACACGCTCGTATGAAGACAAGACTCAAAAATTCCCAAGTCAAGGTTCCCTTGTCGTTCTTGGAATTTTTTTCTTAAAAAGTTCTTAAAAATTAGTAAGAAAAAACTGCATTTATTCAAGCTTTTAATAATATTTTTGATAATGAAAAAATACTAGAAAAATTAAATCTGACTTTTTTACATCAATTCATTTCTAATAGTTGAATTAATATCCCTCATTTACTTTGCAATATATATTTTTTTTATGAGTTTTATGAACATCAGCGTGATTTTAGACAACTGAATATAAAAGATTTTTTCTTTATTATACTTTTATTTTTAATATAATGAACATTTTTTGTAGTTATAATCCTAAAGTCACCCATATTTCTTTGAGGTTGAAATTTTCAAACACTGACCAGCTCCCTTGCTGTGGAATATCCTCAAGATGAATTCAGAATATGCTACATGGAGGAGCCCATAGGTAAAATAAAATTGTAAATGTTGTCATTATAGCTTTACCTTGACATGGACACACCACACTAACCCCAAAAGCCCTAAGGGGCCCTTTTATTGAATATTGAAAATGATAATATGTGTATGTCAATAGGTAATCTATCTCCTATCCCTGTTTTTCCACCTTGTACCCTATCACATCATTGTCCTATCTTCTTCAGCTTTTGTGATGAAACATAGACGGATGCAAAGGCTCGACCTCAATTCAAGCCAGGGTGGGCCATTATACATCTACTTCTTTGCCACCCGTTATATGGCATCAATCCTGATGGAGACATGGCATGGGTGCATTTTTATTCATCAAAATCCAACCATTAATATCATACAATATGTTTGGTGGGGTTGTAGTCAAATAACACAAATACACAATTGTTTTCTGATAAGTATCTAAATGTCCAAATTAGTCGTTGATGATAATTTAGAAACCTAAAACAACTTCTGCTATCCAGTTTTAAGATATCTTTTATGGCAGTACAATAAGAGAAAAAGAAAGATATCTTTTATGAGAAAACAATTAGGAGTTGCCAAAGGACAAATTAAGTTAGATTCAACATCAAATGAAATTCTAGTTTATTAAATTTAACGAAGTTGAAGTTGATCAAATTTGTTAAGATATTTTTAAATAACTTAATATAAATAAGTTATAATTATTAAAATTAAATCAGACAGACCAGTTTGATTGAAAAATAACCAAAATATCATTGATTTAATTTTAATTATATTTTCAATGACTTTTTTTATTCGTGTTATTAAATTTTAATGAAAGAGATCTTAAAAATAATTTTATTTTTTACTTAATATTAGTAAAATTAAATGATGTTAACTAATTTTTTTTTAATTAAAATAAAATTAGTTGTTTTTCTTATATAAATGAGTCCAAAGGAAATATTTTTTCCAAGTTAGTTTATCATTAAAATATTATTTATTTATCTGCTTTTCAAAAAGAAAGGACAGTGAAAGAAGAAAACACAGTTATTTCAATTAAAAGTTAAAACGCGAGTAATAAATTAAGGTGCATGTAGCTATAAAATGTATAGTTGAACAGTAAAATTTGGAAATTAGAATCAATTTAAAAAAAATGTATCTATGTGGATAAAAACTTGAAAACGATTTATTAAAAAATATAAATATAAAAACAAATACTTTTGTATGATTTCTATCAGAATCTCAACTACAATTTCTCGACATTTTTTTGGGGGGGTGTTGTAGTCAAAGAAATGGTGGTTGGTATATAGGTATTACTGTTTGCCGTCGTTGTTGTTACTTTCCTTCATCAACACAACCATTTCCTCTGTTTCTGTCGGGAAGCAAATCGTTTGTTGTAAAGCAGTCATAGCATAACTTAAATAAATAAAAAAAGTAGCAGTAGATGATGGTTTCCTTTTTCTAATCCAAAGAAAAGGAGCAGAAATAATGCAGCAAAAAGTAATTTTGATTCATGTTACTGTCATATTCAACATTTTTTCAAAGCGGGAGTAATACAATAAAATATGATTATTATTATTAGATGATAAATAATCAAATTCATCCATCATTATGATGCCTATCAACTTAGTCTTGAAAGATAAAAAAGAAAATCAATTTTAGATTTTAAATATATAAAAATTGTGTCAAATTAGTTCTCTAGATAACTTAAGGATAAATTAATCTCTAAACTTTATAATTTAATATTAAATTAATCATTAAAAAATATAATTTAATATTAAATTAATCTTTGAATATTATAATTTAATGATAAAATAATTTTACAAATTTAATAAGATTAATTTATCATATTTTTTGTAAATTTAGAAATTAAATTTATATTTTTTATCTTTTAAGGACTAATTTAATATTGTATCACTCTTTCATAGAGGAATTTGACTATTTACACAAAATTATCTTAACAAAAATTAATTAATATGTTTTCTAAGGCCACTAAATGAATGAACTACTTAGCGAAAAAGAGAATTAAACTTTCAAAATTTGACCAAAATAAAAGGCATCTTCATAAAATCACAAGAAGAAATATCTCCAACATCGCAAAAGCTTACATTTTATAAAAGAATCTCATTCTATTTTTGTTAAGCATGCATATTTTTTCAATTATTTAACATAATTACGTACTTAAAAATTAAATTTAAAATTATTAGATAAGTTAATTAAAATAATCTCATACTAATTAATCCATACATTTATAATAATATACTAAAATATTTTAAAGATTTAAAATGACATTTGACAATGGCATAATAATGCTGTAGAGAAAGCTATGACTGGACTTTAATAAGCTAGAAATGTTAAATTTAAAACAGTATCATAAGAGGGTTTTCACTTCAATTCATTGTTTCATATTGAATGAGTTGTTTTAATTGCAGACGAATATAAAAGAAAATTTGAACCATTTGCTTCAGATTGAATGATCCATATATATTAAACTCAATGGTCCACACTGCCGGGCAAACATACAATAAATTACGAATGGAATGAAACACACAGTAAGGTCATTCCCCTGAAGCAGCTGCAACACAGACCAATTCTTAGTTAATATTCAATTCAATGTTTCGACCTACCAACTCACCATATGCCACATTCTTAAATAATGATTTTAAAGATTTTTTTAAAATAAAAATATTTTTTTTTTTAAATTTAAAATAATAGTTTGGTGGGATTAGTTTTTCAAACAATGGGTATCTTATTAGTGGCGGCTAAAGGTAACCAAAACGAAAACACTTTGTGTGGGAGTGTTATTGCCAACTGTGATTAAATTAAGCATACTATAGCCATGTAGATTTCTTATAAGATGTACCCATTAAGTTGGAAGACAGAAAAATACTAAAACGAAAAAATAATTTAGAGGGTTAAAACGAATTAAAAAAAAATTAAAAGATGCAACTAAAATTTAACTCGAAGTACAAAGATAAAAAAATATTAATTGTATCTCACATTTAAATTTATCTATTATGACTTATGAGTCTAAAATAGTAAGCTCCTCGACTATGTCATCTATTTCATTCTTATCTTATATTACTAAGTGTCTTTTTCATTTTTGCTAGAATATAAGGGTCTTAAAATCTTTGTTTTATCTTTAATACTTAAAAAAAAAGACCTTGAAAATTATTTCAGATAAAGATCAAATTTAAATATTATCTAAATGATTTAATCTTAACTTCAATACATTAATCACTTATGTTTAATCATTTGGTTAAATGTTTTAAATACACTAATTAAGAAAAATAGAATCCATTTTTAATTTAATATTTATAATTATTTTGATAAATAAATAGTAAATAATTATTATGTGAATATAACAAACACTTCTAATAAACTTTTAACTTTTAATTCTTGAACTAATTATGATATTAATTAAAAAATATATTTAAATTCATCTATAAAAATATAATGTAATAATAAATTAATCTCTAAAAAATTAAAAATATAAATTTAATCCTAAATATGTAAAAAAACATGATAAATTAGTCTAGCCGTTAAATTTATGAGACTATTTTATCACTGATTTATAATATTCAATGATCAATTTCCCTTATATTTTTTGAAAACTAATTCAATATTAAGTTATAAACTATAAGAACTAATTTATTATTAAATTATCTATAGGATTAATTTGTTATACTTTTTATATGTTTAAAGATTAAATTTAAATTTTTCTTTTGATAATTAATTTATCAATACTTTATATATTTATGGATGAATTTAACTATTTAACGCCTAGTTAACACTTAACTAATGAGAAAAAGAGAAATGTTTAGGAGGAAGTGGCATTCTCATCTATCCATCCGTTGAGGTTCAGCCAAAAAAACACGAGTCAATGTAAGGCCATATCACGAGTGGGCCCACATCTCCCCCTTGTCCAAATTTCGCGTAATTATTTATTTATTTATTTATCGATATTTAATTTAAGTGATAATAACGAAGACTCTTTCTTTCTTTCACTCTCTTGAAGGAAAGTCCAACAAATTCAACAAGCAACCCCAAAACTTCACAGAATCAGTTAAACACCCCAAGAAAACGGAAAATGACAGAATCTCCACCAAACCTTCTATGCACTCTCTGTCTGTTTCGTTGCAAAGAAGAGTGTTGAAGCTTTTCTTCTTCCTCTGCCTTGTCTTCTTCCCTTTGCCTTCAACCTCGTTTTCTTTTCTTCGTCTTCTATCACCGATTCCGATTCTCTTCTTCCTTATTTTATTGATCCTCTCTGCGATTACCAATTTTCTCATTTCCTCCGTTTTCTCGGCGACCGAACGGAGGAGTAGAACGCAGTTCTGAAAACGATTGGAAAATGCTGGGAACTGCACTGCAATTCGGCGGCGTTCGCGGCGATGATCGGTTTTACATTCCGGTGAAGACGCGGAAGAGCCAGAATCAGCGCAAACAGAGTCACAGAGCCAAGAACAATGAACCTGAAAACACGGATTTAGTTTCGAAGAGCAAAATCGATATCTCTGAGGATAACAACAGCAATAGCGATAGCAATCTCAACCAATCTCTGAAACCAACTCTTTCTCCGTCCGTAGAGTCTGTCAGTAACATCGATAGGTTCTTGGAGTCCACAACACCGTCAGTTCCGGCTCAGTATTTCTCCAAGGTTGATCTTGAATTCTGAATTCAATTTTTTAATTTATTTTTTTCTTTGCAATTTGATTTTGCTTTTGAAATGTTGAAACAGTTATTGTTGCAAATGCTTTATACTTTGTTAGTTATATTATCGGAATTGTTGTTGTTGTTGTGATTGTAGACAACGATGAGAGGATGGAAGTTTTGCGATGTGGAGTATCAGTCTTATTTTGCACTGAGTGATCTGTGGGAGTCTTTTAAGGAGTGGAGTGCGTACGGAGCTGGAGTGCCTTTGGTGCTTGATCAAAGTGATTCTGTTGTTCAGTATTATGTTCCGTATTTGTCGGCTATTCAACTCTATGCTCACTCTGCTGAGAAGGCAACTGCAAAGCCAAGGTATTGCCATTTTATGTGCTTAATAAGAATTTTGGTAATTTTAAGACAATACTAATCACTGGAAATATGGTAGAATTGTCCATGGATGCCGCTCTTCTTTTAGTCTCGCTAACAACTAACAGCTAACATTTGCCGATAAAAAAAAAAGTGTGTAATCAATTGATATACCAGGTGTTAAACTTTTTACTCTTATACAGAGGCTAAGGGAACGTTTGGTTTGAGAAAATGTTTTCTATTTTCATTTCTTATTTTCACTTTCAAAGTTTTAAGATTTAGAAAATTTGTTTGGTTTTAACTTTCTGTTTTCTATTTTCAGACAATGAAAATTTGAAAATGTATTCAGTTTTACTATTTTCTTTTTAAGTTCGTGATTTGGCTCTAAAAATTTGCAGAAGCTTCCTATAATAATTCTGTCAAAAAATTTGTTGCTTCCTGAGTACTGTATGGTTCACGTGGCTGAACTAAATCAAGAGTAAGATTGATCTTGCCTCCAAGATGTCAAATGGCCTCTTCCATATGGAGGGTAAATGCAGAGTGTGCATATCCAGGAAGCAAATTAATGGTGATGCAACATTTATTCAGTTGCTTTCATAACTTTCTTTTGATTTTGAATCAAAATCAACTTAGCCAACAAGGGAAGCTAAAAGATTCCCTGTTCATGACTGTCGATAACGCTTATCTCTCCCCACGGTTAAGCCTCTTCAACCGATCCTTGCCACTTAGACCATAGGTGCTGTCAACTTCACCCTCAACCTTTCCCACTGTTAGAAATTCTGTAGTCATCAACACCCACATCACAAGATATATGCGTTATCAACTTGCTCAAAAAAAAGGAAAGAGAATTAGAGATGGCACCAGATACGTTTCAATGTTATTACAAGTTTGCCACCACGTTTTCACCGAAAACAACATTTTTTTTCTCTTTCAGATTTGATCTTATTTTTTTAAACATTTTCAAAGGAAATGCTTCTTGACTTTCAACCAAACATATTTTCAGTTATATTTTATATTTTCTTTGAAAATGAAAATAGAAAACCGTGAAAGTAAATGGCCTCTGAGATTGACTCATTAATTCTGTCACATGACTTCCTTTTTCCCTTCTTAACCGATGTTTCTTAACTCTTGATGGTGAATTTTTTCTTCAAGATCATTGCTTTCATGATGTGTGTTTGTAAGTTATCTATAACCTAACTAACTTGAATTAGCCACAATTTCCTTCAGAGGATTGTTGTAGAACTGAATTGTACTCATATTTCCTATTTTCTGGTTCAGCTTTAGGTCATGTTGCATCAGTGGACCAAAATCATTTTGCCCCCTCAACACCACATTGACCCTAGTTGTGCTCTTCCTGAGAAAAACATAGAATGGAAGTTGAAACAGGGCACAGTATCTAGCTTAAAAATAAATCATAATGAGTGTTGAAAGTAGATATTACATTAAGCAATAAGCATTGCATATAGAATAATCGGCAACCATTTCCTAGTTCTTATTATCAACCATATAAAAAGTAGTGAAACTGCTTGATTATTGGTCTTAGTTGTACAGTGAAAGAAATACACTAATTGAAAAAAAAAGAACATGGCAGACCTAAATTGCAGGATATTAAAGGACAAGTTTGCATAAATATCCAGTTCGCTGTCTAGGGTTGAGATGCATCAGTATATGGAAGGGAAAAAAGGATTTAATGTGATAGAAGTCATAGAAATAATGAATGAATCTCAGCCTTTGAATGGGAGTAAAATGAAGCGATAAGATTTGGTTTAAGTATAAATTTCAATCCCCAAAGTCAATTGATTCTATTCCACATCTGTGTATAGGGTATATTGGTTAAATGGATTTTATGTGGTATTGAATATGCTTTCTGGGTTCTGATTGAAAGGCAACAGGAAAAGGTTGAGAAGTAAATGAATTAGAAATACAATACCACATAAAATCCAGAAAGGTGGAAACCAGAAAGATGATATTGTTATCTGTAAAATGCTTCTCATAGATATAGAAACTGCAGGTGTTCAGAATGGTGGAAACCAGAAAGATGATATTGTTATCTGTATATAATAGAAAATTAGCTGGTTGTGACTCTGTTTTCAATCAAAATTTCTTTACCCTCAAGAGGAATGTCAATAGCCACTACTCCTTTTAATAGAAGTTGTTGTTTGGTATTTTGTAACGGTAATGTTTAAATCTATTAGTTTATAACCATTTGATTTTGTTGAGGGTGATCCTTGATGCAATGATAATGTTGCATTGCCCTTTTATAAATTATAGTCATTTCAATTTGTTCTGTTTTGTAACTGTTTCCTAATTTTCACTTCCAATGAATTTTTGAACAAATTTAAGCACCAATTTTGATCTTCCCTCTTTTCCCTTCTAGTAAAGAGTAATGAGTAGCAGTTTTTTCATTACTCTAGATTTTCCTTGAGGGTTTAGTGTATGGAACATGGTTATCAAACTTGATATTGAAGGCATAAAATCATTCAGTTTTAGGAATTTATTTATAGAAAAAACATATAATTCTACTTAAAACCATTTTTGAGGGGAAGTGTATGAAATGGTGCTTTAAAGCACTGATTTTGTTGAAGTTACACTTTCACGAAGTAATGCATCATGCTTTTACTTTTAGAATTTGGACAAAATTGCCAAGGTACTGGGCTTTGTGCATGTAGCAATTTGTTTAATAGTCATTGATCCTGCACATTTATATGTGCAAATTTTCAAAAGTTATTTCTAATGAAGACCATCTTTTGCTTACATTTTATGTGCTTCTAGTGTTTGTTTCACTTCTTTTGAGTGAATTATTTGATGTCCAAGCTGTTAATGAAAGGCAGGTTTTTGTTCGTAAGTGGAGTCATATTTATTTGCAGCATTTTTGTTGGGTTATAAGTTATAACATTAGCAAGTTGCCTTTTGAATTAGATTTGGTAGCTTCAAGTGAAAGTATTCAGTGGCACTAATCATTAATTGATGAGTTAACATGTTAAGTGGTTGGAAAGTCACAAAAGATTGTTTTTGTAATTGGTATGCAGAAATTATGCGGCATCTCATGTTTTGATTTGTATTTTAATTGTTTAAACATGATTGGTTGAAAAAAACAGGCTGTCAGCTGGAAGAGAGAATAAAATATTGTGAGGGGTGTAGGGTAATTGGAAACATAATATTTGAGACTATGGGGAGTCCTCCTCTTATTTATGATATGGTGTTTATCTGATTGTTATTTGATGTGATTCCTTGTATTGCATCAGGGATCTCTTTTTTTATTGAGTTTGGTAGAAGTGAAAACAGGATAAATAGAACTAGAAGAGTGCGGATGAGTGATATATCTAGATGTGTGCTTTGTCTGATATCTAATCAAATCTCACTTCCTCCTCTTCATTCCCTCCATTTTTCACCCTTACCAAGCACACCTCAAAATTTAAAAATGTAAATTTATTTTTTCAATTTGGTTCTTGTATAATATCAATTGGTTTTGTCTTTTGATGGATTAATTTTTCATTTTGATCTCAATATATTGGATATATTTTTAGTATTTTTTTTTATTTATACTCTCTCTCGCTCTCTGGCTACTGCTTTTTGTATGTAGTCAATGTAATATGTAATATTAAATATGTAAATTTACTTTGCTATTTTTGTAATTTATTAACTTACTGTCCTACTTCTATGTAATTATAACTTACAAGTGTGTGCTATTGTTTTTTTAGCTTGTAACCAATCAGATGATTTTCTTATGTCATTAGGTACACCGGTGAAGATAGTGATGGTGATTACTACAGAGATTCATGCAGTGAAGGAAGTAGTGATTATGAATATGGAAAAAGGACTGAATTTATGACTCAAAGAAGTAGTCAGTATCTAACAGGTGGTATCTCACTGCAAATGAACACACTATCTATGCATGATAAACACAGTACTGTGCAAGAAGGATTTTCTAGTGATGATAGTGAAACTGGGAATCCTCAAGATCTACTTTTTGAGTATTTTGAACAAGATCCTCCGTATAGTCGTGAGCCCTTGGCTGACAAGGCAATTACTGATCCTTTGTTAATGTGTGACTTATTTACCCATAATCTGATCTGTCCATCTTATACCTATAATATTCTGACAGATTCAAGATCTTGCACGCCACTATCCTGCCCTCAAGTCGTTGAGAAGCTGTGATTTATTACCAGTCAGTTGGGTGTCTGTGGCATGGTAATTTTAAGGGGTCCCTTCCCCCCCCCCCCCCCCCCCCCCTTCTGTTTTGAATAGACTTTGACTTAATCTAATGTTTTAATACTTTTTTTTTTAATGTCATGTTCTAGGTATCCTATATATCGAATACCCACAGGTCCAACTTTAAAAGATTTAGATGGATGCTTTCTAACATACCATACACTCCATACACCCTTGACAGGTAATTATGGAACTTCAAGCCTATGTTTGATTGTCAATGTCATGTTATTAGACTTGCTTATACAGCACTGATTTTGGTAGCTCCATATTGCTATATTAAACATCATGTGCATTTTGAGATTATTTCCTTTTGAGTAAATCCCTACTTTTGTCCTCCAAAGTTACAAGTGTTATCCTGCAACAATGCAAAATGACATTCATTTATTCTACTCTTCTTTAATAGAATTTAGTCTCTCAATAATGCAAAATATTATCACCTAAATTAGGGCTTCATTACTCTCATTTCTCTGTCTCACAACTTCTAGATACACATATTTTACCATTACATTTCTCACACTTGCACAAATGGTACCATATGCCAAACTTCTGTGGAAACTGGCTGCATCTTTTTGTCAACTGTGCAGCTAAGAACAGAATGACTGCAAATCTGCAACTGACTTTGTACTACATCTTTTTTTGATCTTTTAATGATGGATGATTTGATAGAAGGATGACACTATGGGAAATCGTTTTGTAATTTGAAATTGACCACCACCACCACCAAGCCTTTTTCCCACTAAGGAATCAGCTACATGGATCAAATGATGTCATAATACTTTATTGTAAATAATTTCTTTAGATAAACTATTGACCTCTAAATCCTTTTGTTAATGGTTTCACCTATATTTTTTATAATCTCTTTCTACATCTAGCAATATGGCTACCCTTCATCTGTTCTATTATTCTTAGTGAGCTTCTACAAATCTTCTCCATACATGCCAAAATCACTTAAGGTGAAATTAAATTCTTCTGGGTTTCTCTACACAATTGTTACTGCCCCAACTTCCTCTCTAATGCATTCATTCCCATTCTTTTTTTGCCTAGTATTCCCACTCACCCAATGCAACATTCTCGTCTCTGTTAAGTGGAGTTTATTCTCGTCAGTTTATTATTACCCAACACTCGATTCCATACTACATTATAGGTCTTATAGCTGTGCAGTAAAATTTTCACTTTAGCTTGAATGGTACCTTTTAGTCATGCATAACAATAGAGTCACTTCATTTCATCCACCCTACCTAGAATCCTATGGTTTACATTACCCTTTTTTTTCTGTCATTTTTACATGATGAACTCAAGATACTTGTGTGATATGTGATACAGTATGGTCTCCAATTTTCACCTTTGAGCTAGGGTTTATGCATCTGTTGCTAAACATACATTCCACATACTCCTTACTTACCATGTGTTTCCAAATTTATCTTCCAATCTCTAACTTCCCACTCCATTTATTACTTATTGACTCTCCAATTAGGACTATATTATCTTTAAAACAAAAGCATCGTTGCCTCAACTCTTGGACATGCACAGTAAGCACATCCAAGAGTCAGTAAGTCACAACAAGTTGACCTTGTGTTTTGACTTACTGTGACCCTCTTGTACATATAGAAGTTTTTTTTTTTTTTTTCATTCATCTATATTGTTCCATCAATCATTGTGGCAACCATTATGCTTCCATTGTCAACCTGCCTAGAATAAAACCAAATAGAATTTTACTATTGTTTTGTTGTCTTATTTCTTAATCTTTGCTCAATTTACCACTATTACACTCAATTTGAAATTGACAAATATGGAAAAACAGAAACTGATTCTTAACCTTATGGTGCATTACTCAATTTGTTGGTTGATGTTATCTCAGCTAATATGCGAAAATAATGCTTTCTTCCAAAAAACGTGAAATGTAATTGTTTGATCACTTTGATGCAATACTGACTAACTTACTTTTAAAACATTTCTTTTGGTTACATTTTGCAGGAAGTGGTCGTACTCATGCTCCAACACTGGTTTATCCCAGTGAGATGGATGGTGTACCAAAGATTTCTATACCTACTTTTGCAATGGCTTCCTATAAGTTAAAGGGGTCTATTTGGATGAAAAAAGGAGTTAGTGAATCTCAACAAGTGAGTTCCCTCTTGCAGGCTGCTGATAACTGGTTAAGACTAGTTCAGGTTAATCACCCGGATTTTCAGTTCTTTAAATCACATGGCACATACCATAGATGAACTGCATAAGCCGACATGTCTTTCCTGCTTTTGGCTAAAACTGAGCCTTAATTTCTGTGTTCGTTGCTTGGTGCAAACTTGGTAAAAGCCCATCCATCTGTAGAGATTGTGATGACGCGATAGCTGCCTAATTTTGGATTCTTGTGATATGCCTAAGCAGCACAAAAAGATGAAGCCAATATGAAGCAATGAATTCATAGAGATTGCTAAAGTGAAAAAGAAAAAGAAAGAAAAAATGTTTTATATGGAGGAAAAACTATCAGATAATTGGAGGGTCCTAATGAAATGAGAGAAAAACTAAATATAAAACCAGAGTGGAGTATGGCAAACAAGTTCACAGGAAGGATATGTGGGGATTAAGCCAGACTGTACGAGCATTTTCAGTTCAGTAATGGTTGAGATCACGTTAATTTCTAGAGATAAAATATTTACGGATCTTGTGATTTAGAAGAAAATGGGTGAATTACAGAGACTTTGCTGTGTTGCGTGGCCCAATTTTGGTACTATATCTGATGAACATGTTGTTGCTCTGGTGAGGAGAGATTGTAGTGTAAGTGTACAATATTTTGCTGTTTCAAAATAAGTTTTACACTCTTACGATGTTTATACATGTTCTTGTACTATTAGAGATGTTCATAATTAGCTCGAAGATGGTGGAATACTCAGTAGAGAACGTATGATATCAATCATGTAGTTTTCGACTTTTCGCACATTGATAAATCTAAACTACTTGTATTGAGAAACAGTGTGAAAATTATTTTTCGGATTCCTTGCAACAGTGGAGTATTTGGTATCGTAAATGATCAATTGGCCACACAAAGAGTTACATAGCATGCCTCTTGCCACACCGAATTTGCTTCCATGTAGTAGAATTGTGCAATATTTCATGCATAAAAGTAGAGCTTCAGGGAAGCCGAATTTAATGCAGTGAGGTGTATGATATGTAACTCGGTGCAACAAATAGTTTGAAATTCTCAAACCATGGTTTTGGACCATACAAGAGACAAACTTTTGCTCAAATTGTAGTTAGGGACTTTCAAAACTTGAAACCAAACGTGTTATGGAGGCTATGTTTGAATTAGTAAAAGATGATGAAATGAAGTGGGATGAAATGAAATTTTAATATATTTTATTATTTGATTTTGTTAAATTAAAATAAGATGGAATGGATTTCGTTCCATTCTATCAAAAAATTTAATTTATATCTCCTCCCAATTTGGAGGTTATGGGATGGAATCAAAAATAAGTTTTCATTTCATCATAATATATCTACACAATGGAGTGACCTATATATTGTATTGTATTCCACTCTATTTTATTCCATTCCTATTAATTATTAAATGATTAAATTTCAATAACTTCATAATTTATTTATCACGAAGTTAGTATTTTATGCTTTTTTTAAATTTAGCAAATTTGGTCTCCCGTTGATTTTTCTTATATCTAAGACCCTCAAATTCTTATGTTCTATATGTTTGCATATTGAATTCAGAGAACTCGTCAATTAAAAATCTAAACCATCAAATTTCATCTAAAATAAAGGATCACAAAATTTTCCTTCTTTCCTTAATTTCACATCTTATAAAGCCCTTCTCAAATGTTATCTTCAACTAAGTTTCTTATTTCTAAACATTTAAAATCATTCCATACCTCAATTCCATCATCCGCCTGTTAATAGTTAAATAAATAATAATATCTGAGAGTTTTAAATGAAACAAAATGGATGTGGAAACTGAATTTGCTTAATTTTCAAAATAGAATAACTTAATTAGCTGAAACAAAAAATCTTACGATCAAAATCGCACACAGCTTAAATTGTAGAAACCAAAAGTTCAATAATTAAGCCTATTTTTTAAATTTTTTTGCTATATTTCCATGTCCATATCATATTATATCCATATCTCATATCATATGCGGTTCCTAGCTTTTAGCAAGTAGCAACTAGTTACTATTTGGTGCAAGACCTCGAAGGCAGTTTCTTTTACAGAATATATGGTGAGGAATCGAAAAAGTTAAATACATAGCAATTGTGGATAGGTACTGGCTACTCATTCCGGACAAGAAATCTTCATGTATGGTTGTTGTTGTAACCATAGTTTCACACCTTAATTAGGCAATTTTTTAACCAACTTGTCCATTTATGCTTTTCCAGATTCTTGTGTTGTCATAAACATCTCTAGCATCTGCAAATAGTTTAATAAAGATGTCAATAATGAAGATAGCATACATACAAAAAGTCATTACATGTCATAGGGTGACAAGCATATATTAAATTTGATTCCTCGGTATATATAAAACTTTTTTTACGTATATCACCAATGTCCAAAATAAATAAATAAATAAATAAATTGTAAAACATCTTTTTCTCCATTCTCGCCAAGAGCATTGAGATTTAAGGTGATTAGTAGGAAATTTTGGCTTTACAAATTCTAGAACTTGCGCAGACAAAAGTTGGTTTTATGTCTCTAACATGCCTTGTCAATCAAGAACCCTTTTATGCTTGAAAGGTGAATATATAGCACAGTCCCACCCTACATTGCCTTGAAATTCAATTGAATTTGAAGGATAGGGCTACAAAAGATTCAGTTATCCTTGAAGTTATTGTTATTAGGTGCAGGGTTGAAAGATTGGTTTTATATCTTCAACAAGTATCTTGCTTTCCAACCAAGAATAAGGCTTGAACAGTTTCCTTTTAAGGTGTGAATCATTGGTTATCCAATGAATCTTACACCAGAAATCACCTAGCATATATTAGCAACTATGCTGGATTATCTGGAGTCATATTGTGCAAGAAAATTATAACTTACTAAGCAAGGTTGTCCCAGTGAAGAAATCCACCATGTCCCCTAGCGTTTGTGAACTTATAAGTGGCACCTGAAACTGTTCAAGAGAAATACCCTAGTGTCATCAGATTGCTGAGACATCAACCAAACCAATATTTATATGAAAGCCTAAAATTTATATGGATATAGGCACAGTGTACCTTCATAGCCTTCAAGAACTGGATCATCTGACAGCAGAAGTGGTGTGTCTAAGTCAATGAACCTACAAAAAAGTTTGCAATAATTAAATTCATTAGTAAATTAGAGGTGAACAATATGAAGTTATAAAAATTGAAAGCTGGCCCAAAATTTTCAAACATAAAATGTTTTTCTTACTTAAAACAGCCAAGGCCAGCAGCAAGTTGGCCAGCAAAACCCATAGCAAGTCTAGTCTCAACCATACCACCAATCATCAAATCTAATCCTGCTGCTTTTGCCTTTTCAATAATTTCAAGGGCACCCATAACCCCAACTTTGGCAAGCTTAATGTTAATGACATCTAAAACATTCCCTTCCACAATTTTGTAAACATCAATTATACTTCTGCAACTCTCATCAGCTGCAACAGATACTCCATATCTCTCTCTTGCTATATTACCGACATACCGAAGACCATCCCAATCATCTCTATGAACTGGTTGCTCAAATAGAACAGGAGTCAACCCCATATCTGTAATAGAAAACAAATCTAAGTTCAAGGCCAGATTGTGTAAATTACTGCAATAAAGTTTCATGAGCATTTTTGTGCATGTGTGTGTACATTTTCTTGCATTACAAGACAATGACAATTAATTGGATGGAGAAAAACTTTAACTATATATGTAGAACTTTTAACCATGTAGTTTCTCAAGAACATCCACTGCTTCCTCAGAGTTATACCCCTCATTAGCATCAAGAATAAACTGACACTTAGGGTGTGCAACACGTATAGCTTGAAGCACTTCTATATCTGCATTCAGATTCTTGCCCACTTTCAGCTTTAAAGTCTTAAATCCTTCTTTATAGTACTTAGAAGCCAATTCAGCTGCTTCAGCTGGAGAAACAATTGGGATCTGCACATATAAGCTGGCTTAGATTTCTTTCTAGCAGATAGTTTTTTTCTCATATTTTTGTAAAATTATTTTCATTATAAGCATTTTCTTTGAGATTTAGTAAGAACTTAACTGTAATATCAGTGGTTATGGTATTTGAAGCCCCACCAAAAAGCCTCCACAGTGGCACACGAATACTATTTGCAACAGCATCAATTATTGCCATCTCAATCCCGGCCCTAGCCTTCAATTACGCAGAGGAGACCCCATCAAAATGGAAAAGTTTTACTGCCACATTTATTAAGAAATCCTACGAAGTCAAAAGATAAAAAAGTATGTGCTATGTTTTACAACCTTATTCATACATTAACCAGTTGTTTCTTCAAGAGTAATAAAATATTACATGAATTTCTGATGAAACCTTTTCAACTTCAGAAGCCATTATCCACTGTAAAATATCAGGTTGCTTCTCCATCAAAAAGTAACAACTAATTTCTTAAAATAAGATAAAGATGGGGAAAAGAGGTTGAATGCTATGTAGGGAAAATGGCAAATAGTTATTGATGTCAATTAATTTAGTTTTATAAAAATTGAAGGGTAGTGTGAAGGAGATAATTAGAAAGAAAAAACATGAACAAGGTCTGCAATTGTGTATCTCAGTGTCCATATCAGTCTCCATTTGCTTCAAATATTCTGCCACCTGTGCCCTTACCCCACCTTTTGCATTATAATAATAAAGGATCTACTTATATGTTTGTGCTTCTAGACTTTGAAAGCCATTAGAATAAAGGATCTACTCATATCTTGAAAATACTATTAGCACAGAAAGAAGTCCTTTCAAAGGACTGCTGTATTGGCAGATCTGACGTACAAGAACTCAATGCATGCATTTAATGCCCAGTATTCAACTAACCCTCAATGTTTAAACCATTAGATGAAGTATCAGTTTACCTCATTCAACTCCACATATAATACTCTAGAATGGCTTACTCACATTCAACACCTCATTTATTTCAGGCTTTCATTATTACTCATTCTAGCAAATGAACCCAAATCATTTGTCAATAATAAAAACTGACAACTAATATTTGCCGATAAAAAAAAAACCTCCTTTCCTCTCTTCACAGTAAGATTATGCTTTATCTTTCTTTTTTGGTAAAAAAAAAGAAGAAAAGGCATCAATCTGAGTGGAGAGTATGATCATTACAAAGAGAGGATTAAGAAAAGACTCTTTTTCCCTTCTTTCTCTTGAATTATCTTAATATTGATTCCAGGACAGAAAAAGGTAGCAACTATTAAGTAAACGAGGATGTAACAAAATATTTTCTTAAAATTAAGCAAATTAAAGAACCAAACTAAAAGTTACACAAAGGAAAAAAGTCAAGCCAGTAAATATTACAAATTAAATACTATCCTAGATTGAAATATTGAAACTTTCTCAAAATTTGTAACTCTCTTTTTATGTCGTTAGTTACCAAGCAGAAAACTAAAGCTGCTATTCAAAATTCAAGGAATTTGCATAGTAAAAGGGTCAAAAAGACCATGTCAGTTTCAAAATGCTCAAGAAGTAAGAGAAGCATTAGAGGATTAGAATGATTAACAACAACACAAGTACCAGTAAAACATGAACTAAGATGACCATGTCAGGTTCAAAAGTAGAAGTGAAGCATTAGAGGATTAGAATGATTAACAACAACACATGCACTGGTAAAACATGAACTAAAAAAATAAAAATCTCACTCACTGAAGCAAATTGATGCCCTGGAAGAATACCAGCAATCTCCCCCAACATGGAACCCAAAGTGAGTGCTGGACATTTCCTCAAGAAGGCACATGCCTCAGAAGCCTTGACCATGGCAGTGGTTTGGTCCTCTGCAGTAACAAAAGGCAAAATTGGTGCCTCACCCCACCCCACCGCACCGTTGCTCAACTCAACCCTTATGGCCACGTTCTCCACCTTGTCCAATCTAGAGGTAGCAATGGTAAAAGGTGCTATTAGGGGCACATTCAGTGGCCTGTTCTCTGCTCTATGCACATCAACAGTGAATGTTTCCAACAAATTCTTGAATCCAAAGGTGATAGCAGCTGCTGTAGGTGTAGCAGAAGCCATGATCTTGATCAAAAAACCAGATTTTTTGGCAAAGTGCCTTGTGAATGCGGTAGAATAGGACTTTTTTGGATTGTGGGACATTGACTTCATCAAAGTTGAGTCCATTGGGTGTAGTCTTCTGCAGCTTAGTGTTTGAGACATGTTGGATCCTAAGACTGGCAGCATATGATTGGGTTGTTGTGAACAAGTCTATGTTAATGTTAGCTGCAATTTATAATTATTTGATGCTAAAGCTGAGAATTTCAATAATATTAATTCTAACCAAGGTGATTCATACCTGCTATGTTGTTGTCTTTTCTTCCTAACATCACCAATCCTTTATGGTCATTGTTTTAAAGATTGTTTTTTAATAATTTGTGCTTTAAAGTATAAAAAAATTATTGTACCATGTTTAGTTTTATCAAATTAAAATAATGGCGTAAACAGAATTAATTCAGAAATTCAACGCTCGGGAATCGTTTAGGTCCTTAGGAGATGATGTACTGTACTACATACTACTATGTATTGAAAACAAAAAATCTGACACGACAGTGTATTTATTCTTTCATATTAAACGGAAATAAATTTAAGGGAAGTGGCCACGTGAAAAAGTTTATGTACTTTAGGGAAATGTTGCTTTTAAATACTAAATATAAGTACATATTAGATTTTAGAGGAAATCTATATTTAATTTTTTATAAGAATTAATTTTAAAATATAAATTGTTGAGAATTAAAGAAAAAAATGAAAATCTTAACGTAAATAAAATATTTAAAATAATTAATAATTAAAGGACTTTAAAGACACACACTATATAATAACAAAATTATATGCTATGTGAAGAACTAAAATATAATAAAAATATTTTTATATTTAAAATAGAGAATTTAATTTATTATAAAAATTAATACGAGTAAATTAAGTAAATAAAAAAATGGTGTCTATCTGAGATTTTTATCAATAAATCCTTCACAAATTTGTTAGAAGATAAAATTATGGTGGAAAACGCCTTATTCGACAGCTTGTGTGAAACTTTAGAAAGACTTCAATAAAAAAAAATAGATTATACTTTATTAAGACTTTTTTTATTTCGTATAAGATTGATTCACGATTACATATTGAAAAATTAAAGGACATAAGCATAATGCTTTTTACATCCTTAAGTTTAAATTTTTTTAGTTCCCAACTTAATCACTTTTTTGCGCATAATAGCTTAATGAATATGAGAAGTATTATGTAAAAGATATAATAAGCGTCAAGTCTAATTTTTGAAAATTATTCTGTTTAAAAATGTAAAATGAATTAGATACAGCCTGATTACGTGAAGTATATATATATATATATATATATATATATATATATATATATATATATATATATATAGATATATATATATATATATCTATA